>NW_025942919.1:0-3250 GCF_000764305.2 Hyalella azteca | reverse complement strand
GACACGAATAACTTAGTTTTTTCTACTGAACTAATATCTAGTAAGATGTTCTGATTGACTGGTACCTAATTACTTAGATATATCTACCAATTGGCCAATGGACTCATTACCAAAATATACCTATTGTTATCGAGCAGTCGGTCCCAAATCGTTAACTTAGTACATACGATTACGCATTAATCGAAAAACAATAATTGTTGCAGCCCACACACAAATGCATGTATAACACACTCACGCGCATGTATAACACACTCACACACATGTAAAACACACTCACACACATGTATAACACACACGCGCATGTATAACACTCTCACACACACATTCATAATATATTGACGCACACATTTATAACACACTTACAAACGAAAATTGTGGTTGAATGATCAACAACACATCTACCTAATGGACAGCCCAGCAAGGCATCGCTTCAATAATTGACGTACGGCAATCGACACTCGCATCAACCCTAACGGCTGAGAGCCCTCCAATTAATAAAATGAAACGTGATCATGCATTGCCATTTCTCATGGTAAATAACAACGACGTTAGTTACTCCAAGAGCTGTTATTCTCATGGCTGTATATGTCAAAGTTTTGCCTGTGTTTCTGTATTTTTAAGCTGTACAAACGGTTGTATGGGCGCTTATCCAAGATACGTATCGTGTCGGGAGATTACTTGGTTCTGAGATGTTATTCTTAAGGGCTTGAAAGGACTGATGAATTTCACGACAGTTGGAAGAACGAGTGAATAATTAAATCGGAATGTAGTTTTTAATTAGATACGTTTAAATTTATAAGCCCATAAAAATTAATTTTTTTCGAATTTAAAACTGGGAACTGAGTGGAAGTATCATGCTAAATGTGAGACATTCTTTATATATTTTTGCATGTGGTTATATGTATATGTTAGTGACGAAATTACCTGGACCCAGAATTCGGAACGATTATGGAGGACGCCAGAATGCAAGATGAAGGGCATTTTCAAATTGCAGAGATTACATACCAAGCAAAGCAGGTATGTAACACAATCCCCATTTCTATACGAAACAATAAATTCACAATTAAATCACAAAATATTCGTACAAATTAACTTTGAAGAATCGGAAAAATCGCCAAACGCTGACAATTAATACAGCTCTCGAAATTTTAGATCATGCACTTTCAGAAGACCAAAAATAAAAATTAACCAATTTTAAAAGATAAAACCATAAATTTTGTAAACTTGTTATGAAACTTTGGAAGAAACTCTATATCCAATGATATCATTCTTCCGCGTCCACCCTCTATATATCTAACCATAATTTGCTCAATTTTACGTTAAAAACTCGCTCTTTGTGTCAATAAGAGCCTTCATTAACCTCTAATGTTATGAACAGTTTGATAAACTTTCTTATGCCTTAACAGATAAAACTATGAATAATTCTGTGCAATTTTAGGCAGCCATCAGTTGTTATGTCTGAGAGCTTAGTGCACTTAATTGTTGTCAATTATTATACCGTGTTTGATGGACTGTTGTTTAATTAAACTCTCATCAAACGCGTCCCCGGCCTAGAACGACGGGTACCGACTGGTATCACAGAGTGCGAGATTGCGGCCTGGTTGAAAAAAAATACAGTCTGCTAAATTACAGTAAATAATTGGCCAGCGACAATACAAAATTCTATAACTTCTTAATAGGCTTTTTGAATGCAGATGATTGATAGTCAACGGATAATCTACAGCTAGGCAAACATTCGGTATACAGTTGGTATACAGCTGATACAAATTTGGTTCATATGTTTTTCTTAATGCATTTCATGTCAAATGAATATTGACAAACTTTCGACTTTCTGGAAGGACGAGAAGCAAGCATGAAACTAAATATGGAACAAATTTACCTAACTAGATGAATAATGNGGAAGCGGAGATACATACAGTATATTCGACAGCGCCTGATAACCGCGGTCAAATCGGATCACCGATCGCAATCGACGCACTTCCGTTACGTGTGCTGAGATCGATTCAATATGAAATCACTTTCAAACATTCTGCCGCCAAACTATTTATTCGAGAATCAAAAGTAAATAAACTAATATTTTATTAATAAATATCAGATCTTGGTGCCAGAAGCGAAAATTTATCGGGATATCATTGGATACGATTCTATTTAACAGTATAAAATAGTGTTTGGAAAACTATCACGCTAAATTTTTAAAGTTCTCAGTCACTTCATCCATTAATCAATAAAGCAGCTAGTAGAGTCAGTGAGTAAGTCGCAAATGCTATGCAGCGTCGCACAGCAAATGTGGCAGGCAAAAACCTTTGCTTTTAGCATTCGAGTGGAAGTGAACGGAGGAGCGATAGCTCACGCGGTGCAGTGCTGGCTAGGCTGACACTGACATGTGGCCTTGGGATACATGATAGGCTTAGTGATGCTGCCGTGACCTTGGGATACATAATTGACCTTGGGATACTGACACAGAAGTAGGCCTCGGTCTACACACACTGATGTGGTGTTGTGATACAAGATTGGCCTTGGGATGCTTACACTGAAATCAGCTTAGGATCCTAACACTGACGTAGGCCTTTGGATATATAATTGGCCTTGGGATACTGACACTGACATGGTGTTTTGATACATGATTAGCCTTGTGATACTTACATGACCTTAGGACATTAACACTGACGTAGGCTTTGTGACGTATGATTGGTTTTTGTATTCATGATTGGGTTTGGAATACTGGCGTACCCTTTGGATACTGACACTGACATGGACATCTGGATAATGACATTGACATGGACCAATTGGGATACATGATTAAATGGACCTCCGAGCAGTGGAAGTTCACTTGGGCAGCAGCGTTCTCAGTGTAATAAGGACTGAGATGGCCGGTGTAGTCCTGTTTTTCACGTTAAAATCTGAGATTTATATGCGCCGGAGTTGTCTTCCAATGTCAATCGAAAATCTGGGTAAGCTTCTAAAAGACATTTTCCCGATCTGAATGGGCTCTGGCTCGGCAGGAATATTAGTGAGCAAAATTTTTCATCTATTAGCCCAAATAGCAGTGCTGGTAGAAACCTGTAACATCTATTTTGTAATCAATATGTACGAGCTAACCACTTTCAAACATTCTGCCGCCTAACTATTTATTTGAGAATTAAAAATAAATAAATTAATATTTTATTAATAAATATCAGATCTTGGTGCCAGCAGCGAAAATTTATCGGGATATCATTGGATACGATTCTATTTAACAGTATAAAATAGT
>NW_025942918.1:24769-50089 GCF_000764305.2 Hyalella azteca | reverse complement strand
TTAAGGTGGTGTGCCAAGAAGAATGGTATAGAATACCAGTCAGCATCTGCAAATCATTGGTCGAGACGTATAGAAATAGACTGGTATCTGTTGAGCTGAATAAAGGGTATTCAACCAAGTATTAAATTAAAATAATGCGGATTTATTGTTTTGTACGAATACTTTTTTCACCCGAAAAGTGAACATGTTGCATTGTTTTTTGTTGCATTGAGATTTAATTTCTATTTATGCTATTTCTGAATACAATGCACCTCTATACATAATATAAATCACTTCTCCTGTTCAGTTTGTGTACTTACATACATTAAAATACGATTTTTCATGTGTACGAATATTTATTTCCCCCCACTGTATATTAGGCTATATAATTATAATTCAAGTGTCTGATTTCATTTTCAAGAACCCAGCTGCCTTTCTTGCCCGTTGCCTACTTGCCTTCTATGAAAAGAGGCAGTAGGTAGGAGTAGCAGTATTTGTATGGGTTTCATTCTAGCCTATTGTCTCCAGTCTCATTGTCATTTGTCCCATGATGACAATTAGGTACTAAGAATGAGGAAATGTGTTATGTGTATAGTTTGAGCCCTTGATGTTGAGGTTTCTGAACTGAATGAGACAGTCATAAATGCCTGTGCTTTAACTTTAACAAGTGTGGAATAGCTATATCTACCTTTCAAGATGCTGCTAGAGCTTTTCAACTATATCCAGAGCCAGGAGATTCCCACTAGCTATATTAATTATCTTCTATTCTATAATTTCTAATTTCTATTGAGGTACCTAGTTTTATTTGTAGTTGAATATTGGCTGTTTGTCATATTATGCAATAAAGAAAGACACTGCACTGACTGCAGTTAGACAAAAGTATTTAATTTTTCAGATCATTCATAAATAATGGTGTAAACTGTAAATGAAAAAAAAAGGTCTATTAAAGAGCTAGTCCATATGATTTTTTCTCAAACTCAGTTGAGCACAGAGAACCTAACATTTGAAGAAACTTGCTATTTGATAAGATGGAATTGGTATACTACTTTGAGATTTCTTTGTTTCCAAAAATGAGTTGCCTAAATTTAACAGTCAGCTAAGCATAGAAATGAGCAAAAAAAGGTGAATATTGAAAAACATTTTGGCTTTTGCCAGTGGGCCATTTTGTTGTGATCTACACTGCACATGCTGTTTAGACCTGCTAACAAGCTTTATCAATGCTTATTGCTAATTTGCTATCACTACCGTCAAATGGGGTAAAAAAGGGACGGTTTTGAGCGTTTTTTGTTAATAACTTCTTACTATGAAACATTTCATATACAAGTTTAGGCTCATTTTATAGCTCTTTGCAAGGGCTATTGAATGGCATCTTCATAAAAATTCCATATGCTTTTTGTAAGGTGCTAGATGCAATATAAAAGGCTCCTGATTTTGTCTGGAAATGGGGTAAAAAGGGACACTTGAAATAAAACTTCATTTCAAATGTTTGAAGCATGCAGAGTGTACTCACCTATTACCAGCAGGACTCCAAAGTCCTCCTTTTCCTTTTAGATGTAACGTAATGATGAGGAGCTCAACAAGCTTTTTTAGGGAGCCATGGTGCAGAGGGTGGATGAAGCATTGCCAATATATAGTCAGATGGGGTAAGACAGGACCGAAATCTCTAACAAGCATGTAGCATCTATACCATGAATAAATAAAAAACCCTAAACCTATCATCCAAATAACTAATTTTACCCTAAAAACAGTCCAATTGTACAGCAAGTGTCAACTGAACATGTGATAATGCAGTCTGACCACTCTAATGTGACCGCAACTACGTAATTGTAAACTTGATGTTTACATTTTTTTGTGGGACTCATCGCAACTGATTTCCGGACAAGCTTCACTGCATACTGATCAATCCAACATACCGGAAACCTTACTTTTTTTTAAATAGTTGGCCGAAGAATCTAAATGTGTTGGCAAGATCTTCTGAAGGCATAAATTTTGCTACTGAAGCGTTGCCAAAGATCTTGCAATATTCATCCACTCTCTGCACAGTGGTTAGGGAGTGACTATTGCATTGAGTGACCTGGATGTTAGGAGTTCTGCCTAACATCCAGGCTGTTCTGCTCCCCAAGAAGATTTTATTTAAATTTAAATTTAGATTTTTGCTAAAATTTAAAATTTAACCAAAAATCTTTGTGATTAACCCATATATATCTTAACTGTGGCCTTTGCTAACAGAGGATCTGCTGTAAATGTGTTTTAGGGGTTGTCCCTAATTACCCCTCAGGTTGTCCCTAATTACCCTGGAGGGATGTCCCATTTTGCCCCTTTGCATGCCATTTTTTTTTTTATGAATGAGATAGGCAATTTCCATCAATTCCATTTTCAAGCGGACACCTGTGTGCAACTTTTATGTAAGTAAAATTTTTTGATATGGATATATTTTTTTTTGCTCCAGACCTTAGTAGAAGTACTTTTCCAAATACACTTTTCACAATTTCTTCAGTGATTTTTTAGAGATAGTAAACGTTTGATTTCTTGACTAGCTTCATACATAATAGATAGTAAAAATGTTGAAGTTTATGCCACTATTTTTAGTTTTGCAATATTTTGATTAGCTGAGCTGCTACAACATTTCTATGAAATGTGGGATGCGCATCCCAATTTACCCCACCTGTCCTTTTTTACCCCATTTGACAGTACATTGCCATTAATGAATGCAATTCTTTACTTGAATATTCTCATTCATGATAGTAGCAGGACATTCTGTACTTTGTCTGGTTTTTCCCAAAATTGTTCTTCCACACTTGAAATCTGCCAGTAATTTTGAGAAATTGCTGTCAGAACTGAATTAGACTGAAAAAATTTCTGCCAAAAATTTTTTAAAGAGGTACCATCAAATGGGGGTAATAAAGGATGTGCAGGGTAAATCAGGACTGTTGTCTCGCATTTCGTAGAAATGTTGTAGCAGCTAAACTAATCAAAATATTGTAAAATTATAAATAGTGGCATAAAGTTCAACATTTTAACAATCTAAGTAGCATAAAGCATGTTAAATAATCATACATTTATTACCTCTGAAAAATCACTAGACAAAAGTGTGAAAAGTGAAATTTTGAAAAAGTGCCTCAGCTAAGGTCTGTAGAAAAAAAAACCGTATTAAAAAATTTACTTGCATAATAGTTTCACACAGGTGTTTGCTTAAAAATGTGACTGATAGAATTTGCTTAGCTCATCCACCATAAAAAATGGCAGCCATTTCTTCAAGATGGGGTAATAAGAGACAACCCCCAGGTAATAAGGGACACCCCTAAAAACTCATTTACAGTAGAACCTTGATAAGCAAAGTCTCCAGTTAACAAAAATATCAATTGACAACAAAAATTTTCATTACATTTACTTCATTCCTTGAAAAATATTATACTTGACCAAAAAACAATGCATAATTGGTCATCACAAAATTGTGCATAGAAGACCGTCAAACAGGGTAAAAAAGAATGGTTTTGAGCATTTTTCATTAATAACTTCTTACCATGAAACATTTCAGAAACAAGTTTAGGCTCATTTTATAGCTCTTTGCAAGGGCTATCCAATGGCATCTTTAAAAAAATTCCATATGCTATTTGTAAGGTGCCAGACGCAAAATAAAACTGTCCTGATTTACCCATGGGAACTGGGTAATCCAGGACACTTGCAATAAAAGTTAATTTCAAAACGTTTGAAGCATGCAGAGTGTACTCATCCATTACTAACAGTACTTTGAAGTCCTCCTCTTTCATTGTAGATGATGTAGATGTAAAATAAATGACATTTTCTGTGATTTTTACTTGTTTTTCCTTTATTGATATTATATTACCATATTCATTAATTACTGAATTATTAAATGTGATAGGTATTACTGTATCCATGGACATGCCACTGAGCATTGATAACGACCTTGTCCACTGCAAGCTTCATATCAGCTTCATGTAGCATTTCTTCTGTATCTGTAAGCTTACAGGATGGTTTGTAATTTCGCACAATTTTAATTGAGTCAAGTGATTTCACTATAACAAAAAAGGTCATGAAAAACATACCTGAAGCAGAAAATAATGTTTTAGTGACAACCATCATATGTTTTGGAGAAATAAATCATAGTTTAGGTCAATCTCTTTTCATTCTATGATGCCCGGTGCACAATTCTATATATAGCATTCTATGTACAATTTTGTGATGACCGATGATGCACTAATTTTTCAATAGTGAATTTTTTTTTGCTGAGCAAGGTAAATGCAATCAAAATTCTTTGTTGTTAATCAATTTTTTTGTTAACTGGAACCTTTGCTAACTGAGGTTCTACTGTAAATGCATAAATTTTTTAATACGGCGAATATATATATTTTTTTTTTGCTCCAGAGCTTAGCAGAGGTACTTTTCAAAATCGCACTTTTCACCCTTTTTTTCAGCGATTTTTTAGAGTTAGTAAATGTTTGATTTCTTGACTAGCTTTATACATAATAGATACCGTAGTAATAATGTTGAAGTTTACGCCACTATTTATAGTTTTGCAATATTTTGATTAGTTTAGCTGCTACAACATTTCTACGAAATGTGGGACACACGTCTTGATTTGCCCCCCCCCATCCCTTTTTACCCCATTTGACGGTATCATAGACAGAATTCTGCACCAGGCAACATAAAATGAAGGCACTCCAAAAAATATGATGGTTGTCATTAAAATATTCCTTTCTGTTTCAGGTTCATTTTTTTACAATATTTTTTTTTTGGTATAGTGAATTCACTTGACCCAATTAAAATGGTGCAAAATTACAAGCCATCCTGTTAGCTTACAGATACAGAAGAAATGCTATACGGCTGCTGATATGAAGCTTGCAGTGGACAAGGTCATTGTAAATGCTCAATGGCATGTTCGTGGAGTGGTTACAGTAATGTCATATCAATAGAGGAAAAACAAGTAAAAATCACAGAAAATGTCATCTATTCTACATCTATATAATCTACAAAGGAAGAGGAGGACTTTAGAATACTGTTAATGATAGATCAGTACACTCTGCATGCTTCAAATGTTTTAAAATCAAGTTTTATTTCAAGTGTCCCAGATTACCTCATTCCCAGGGGTAATTTGGGATGCTTTTATTTTGCTTCTGACACCTTATGAATAGCATATGGAATCTCTTTGAAGATTACATACAATAACCCTTGCAAAGAGCTTAAAAACGAGCTCAAAGTTGTTCATAAAATGTTTCATTGTAAAAAGTTATTAACAAAAAATGCTCAAAACCATCCCTTATTACCCCGTTTGATGGTACTATTGAAGGCAAATGCATTGTTGGTCGAGATCACCTGAAGAAGATGAATAAGACAATGAGCCTGTTGCATCACCTAAGTTATTTATGAATTCAGACAATTTGTCAATACTCAAATATGGGGTGTAAAATTGTAACTGCCAATCGGATGGAAGTAGTAATCTGATGAAAGTAGGAGTAGTAATAGAGGAATAGGAACACGTACATATTGCCCAGGGTGGTGAATTTTTAGCATATCAAGTTTACAGTCCTGCAACGTTATCTGTATATACCATGTGGTTTTGTTGCAGGACTGCCAGAGCTTTCAAAGTTTGTTACCAAGAATACTTCTATACTTTCAAGAATACTATCCTACAGCAGTGGCTACCAATCATATGCAATTTGCCACCTGATTTATTGTGTTTTAATATGCATGTTATCCTCTTGGAAATGTTGTTCAATTTGAAACATATCTATGGCTAATTGTGTCCAACCATACAAGGATATTCAAAAATTGATTTTATTAATTATGGTGGTATGCTGGGACTTGAGCTTGATATTGCAGGGTACAGATGCTAACTCTAATGCTTGCCTACACATAACCTATTGTTGTTTTGTTTGGACCTACTATTCCTAAAAAATATATAGGTATTAATTTATAATAATTCTATCATCAGAGCAGATTTGACTCAAAAATCGGGCATTTGTGGTAAAAAAAGTTCATGTAACCATCATAATCTATACTACGCATTTTAAAAGTTGTACTACCTACATAGCATAATAAGTGATGGGATCTTATAGCAAGGAAAAAGAACTTCGTGGAAGGAAACTCAAGTCCCGGAAAAAGCGCAGTAGCAGGTAAGACAGCTCATTGAACAAAAATGAAACAGTAGGAAGTGAGTACTAATGTCTCTGATAGGCTTATGGGTTATGTAATGGATTATGAACAACCTTAATAAAAACAGACGTTTATGTTTCCCTCCAATTTTCGTGACCATAATACGATGAGTACCATTGAACAAATGAAAAAATGTTGGTGTAAGTCTGCCTTCTTGTTACAGGTCATCTAGTCGAAGCAGTAGCCGCAGCCAAAGAAGCGACAGCAGCGCAAGCAGCAGAAGCAGTAGCAGTGATAGCTACTCTCGGTCGTCCAGCAGCCGTTACAGTAAAAGTAGGAAAAAATCCAGCAAGCACAAGCGAAGACGTTCTAGGTCTCGTTCCTACTCTCGTTCAAAATGCAGCTATCGACGGAGTAGGTCTCGCGACCGCCACTCTAGCAGACACAAGTCCGAGAGCAGCCGTCACAAGCGACACCGGCGCAAGAGCTCCGACTCAGACTCCAGCAGAGACAGAAATTACAGTCGTGGATCTTCAGTTGACAAGAAGTCCTTGAAAAGACAGTCCGAAGACAGGAGAGATAGCAGAGCCTCTTCTAGAGAAAAGTATGCTTCAGTTTTTGCTTAATTACGTACGAGTTCAGTTGTCCATCACAAAGTTTGAATTTCGCGATCAACTTCATCTCTAGAAAACTATCGGCATTCAATTCCTTTGCTACTGTATTACCAATATTAAATTTAGTCAATACTTGTGAAACTTGAAATCCTCTTGACAGATTTTCGAAACGTCGATCAGCTGAAAGAAGCCGTGGAAATTCTGGTCCATCATCTAGCAAACTGCCATCCGTGAAAGAAGAGAAGGATACCAGTATGCCGTCCCCACTGCCCTCGCGTGATATCGGTAGGTATGCTTTTTTTGTGCAAATAATGCAGTGGTGTAGTAGGGAGCTCTGTCGCTCGGCAATACGCTACGCTGATCTTAAATTAATTGTGCATAACTTCGTGGTTACCCGAATAAAAATATTTACGAAATTACTTTAATTATGTTGAAGTGTCACGTTTGAAATGCACTCAAGCAAAAGGAGCGAGGTATGAGAAAACAACCTGAATCAATTATTACAGCTATTGAAGAGGTATTAGCATTCGTAGGATCGCTACTGGAAAGCATTGTTAGGTTGGGAAACACTTTTCGGACCATTTCTGTCCAAACTCCAAAGCGCTAGGCTATCAAAGCTCGCTCCCATAAAGCGATACTATTTAAGTGGACGATTTTTATCGTGTATTTTGTGCAAATGGCGTTTTCTACCGGCTGCAATTTCTGTTTGTCAGTCATATTCAAATACATAATGAAAAGCAACACCGACATCTGTTGAGCACACCACGAATACAACTGCCTCGTGCATATCAAAAGATCCGGAAAATGCTGCTAACCTGATTAATTGTTACAAAGATGAAATCATAGTTAAATTTTCGTTATTCTGGGCTGGGATTAATAGATTATAGGTAACTTTGGACGTTCCATTACGTTTGCTCATTAACTTGACTTGAACTTTTCTGTCACAGGATTACGTTTTCATTCCATCCGGCTCAAAAGATTATGATTTTCGTTTGTAGTAAAATTTATGAATAATATTCTGATGTGCGTCATCATTTATGAATTAGTCTGTGATTTGAATGCCTTGCCGAGCAGAATTAAGTGAGTCTGACAAGTTGAGTCGTGAACGCGCCATCGCAGAGCTCAATGATTCGTCTTTCACCCAAGCTACCTTCAAGTCATCCAGAGGTACAAAGGTTAAAGAAGAGACGCAAACAAACGGAGAATCTAAAGCTGAATTTAACTTCGGGACGTCCGCAGAACTGAAGAACAGACCGGCTGCGGTCTTGGCTGGCGATGAAAGCAATCTTTTCAGTCCTTACGTAAGTTATATAGATTTCTTGTTACTTATTCAAGCAATCAACACGTTGACTACGATTGCTTCATCTTGTACAATTATTTAATTTTTTGTACTTTTTTTTAAGCAGGGCTGCCAGACGGTCATTTTTTCCGGACAAATTCCGTGATTTAATTTTTCTCAATTGCGTTGGCCGGCTAAAATTTATGATAGGGGTACTTCCTAATTAAATTTTAAATACTGCAAAAAGAAAATAAAAAGATTTTTATAGCGGAACCTACAAATAAACTAGTATACATTGAATTATCGGCCTTATTTGGCCTTTTTTGTTCTCGGATTTGGCCGATTTTAGGCAACCTGAATTACGCACCACTACCTCCTGGAGAAATTCATTTCGTGGTACGCATATGTACCAATACGTAGTCAACGTGTTAAGCTGGTTTAGTTTTGTTTATGGTTATCGCTCTTGTTGACTGACTTCCGTGGAATTCTGATATTTTATTGACCTAGAAGTCCTTCTAGGGGTAAATTTCTCGTGCATATTTAATTTCTTGGAACATTATCTTTACAGCTGTTCGGTGATCCCGAAGAAAGAGAGGAGAAGTACCTCAAAAGAATTCTTTCGATACGACAACGCGTCTACGACACGATGGTCAGCACCGCTGGCAACTGAACAAGTACTGAGAAAAAACAAGCAATTTACTTACTGAAGATACATTTGTCGAACTTGTCGAATCTGATGTATCATCTTCTCTGTGATATTCCCATTTTCTTATCTTCGATGTCTTTTAAACAGACAAAAGATCTACCCTTCTGTTCAAATTTCGAATGTTAACGGATGAGCGTCTATTTCCGTGCTCTGTTACTCCTACGGATAATATTACTGCAGCATCTATACTGAATCATGTTCTTACAATAGTTCTGAGACTTGACGACCGAAATAAACTATTATACTAATGACAATTATGATTCAAGTCCGCGAATATAGATAGATTAGAGACTCAATATCTTATGAAATTTTGTCGGGCTTTGTTGTCACTCGGTGAAAAATTACCTATCAAGCCTGCCAACATCTGACACTCGAAGTAGAGGATAAAGCAAACAAGTACCTGTTTTCACATTGACATAATATAATCGGCTAGGATTTCTATAGCGTGTGTTCTGTGCTTGCAGATGAGCCTCATACAATGACGAGAACAAGAACAACGTGCCCTCATCGCTGGGCACAAACACAAAAGCTTCATTTACAAATGGCCACTTAATATTCCTAGGAAATCAACTCTTCATTTCTAAAAATATACCTACGTACTTCGACACTAATTGAAACGCTACATGTTATAACGTACGTTTGATAGACGTTATTTACATTATCTGTACAGTCTTTCACGTCACCGGAGCATTTTCTTCGTTCCGAGAGCGTATATGTTAAGTCCGACGTTGTCTTCTACGAGAAAAACGGGAAGTTAAGTACTTATACATCACTTCAACACCGACATCTACATATTGGTAGCATGTTCCGCTCAGGAGACATATGATTTTCCTAAATTATTATTGATTCAACACATAAAGAACTTGGAATTAACAGGGCGTTATCAACCACCAAAGGCAAGGAGTAGGTTTAAAATCAACTAGCAAATATCAGAAAAATTAAAACGATAAATTAGCTTTTGTTATTAACTTCTTTAATAATATGCTATAAATATGGTAAAGGAATCATTGACTCAGATTCTATTCAAATGAATTGTGCATGTCTTCAGATGTTTGGAAGCTGAAAGTTCCTTTTGTGTTTGTATCTTGACAAAATTGGCATTCCTCTGAATCAGTAACCGCTGCCAAGCATTACGCAAAAGAATGAAAGAAAAATGATAAACGGGCATCCACAGATGCTGGCACTCAACCTCGCGCTACTCGATAAACTGCTTGTGTTGTATAAGCGAAAAATATGTCATTGCATGAAATTAATGCCGAGAGCCCCAACACTTCTTAATGCTTCCTTTGTGTACTATGAGAACGTAATGTAGCACTACTTCCTAAAAGCCATATTATGTACTCTACCCGCATAATCGTTAGATGCAGCGCTGATTTCTTACCATCGGGAAGGAGTCAAGTTTTGCAAGAAAGCCAGGAGGCTCTTTTTTGTAGCCAGTTATAGAAGCTAATACGTCGTTGGAAACAAGTGAAGGAAATATTAGAACATATAAGTAATGGTAAGAGGTAACTTAACGAGTTTCCGTACTAACACGATGCAACAACCTTTACATTGACCTGCATAGAAAATATTCAATCAAAGTTTAGGATTATTACAAAATATATTATTGTTCCAATCAAGCAATGAAGGTCACAGCATTTATAGAATACATTATTTTCATCTTCTGTGTTCTACCAGCAAAAAAATACTAATAAAATATAATTGTCAAGAATGAAAATCATGAATTTGGGCGGAATAACCTGAAACCAATTTTTAACAATTTCAATAAAAATCACATACTGGCTCTGCGATGCATTATGATTTACAAGATTGAAAATATACTTATAATAGTCGCCAACAATATTGCCATGTGGAAAATGGGTATAATTCAGTACGAACAATCGTAATAAAACTCGAACACTTCTAATCACATTAAACAGGATCAATAAAGTGTTCGTCATATTGCACTTCGTTTGGATAGTCTTTAATAATGGTAAGTAATATGGCCGTCTGAAATGATTGAGCGCACTAAAAACTAAAGTAACTTCAATTTAAGTACATTATAAAGATCATGGAATACTTGATTTGATCCATATGCAATAATTTTTGGCGCTGTTCTACTAGCAACGTTCACCTTACAAACAAAGTTCAATGATACAATCTTCCGCTACACCCACAGTCGTGAACGAGACAGCGCCTGTACTCCATAGTAGCTACATCAAGAGAAATGCCACGCCAAGAAACGCGCAGTGCAGACCAACATCGGGAAGAACTTGGTAAGCAGAGAAGTAACCAAACATAAAACACGTCCGCTATACAGAAAAAGAATCTTCACACGGGCAAAAGTTTATTTGTTTTGCTGATGGTTCCAAACTTATCAGCTTTTCCTAAAATTTTCCACCCCCAGTAACTGATCTCATTGCAGTGAGATTCTTGGCATTGGGGTTTTTGAAAACCAAAAAAGATAATGGTTTTAGACGATGAAAAATACATAATAAACTCTGGTTAAAAAGTCGATTTTAGTGGCCAGCAAATAAGAATGGCCTGCTCTGCAATGCATGCTCAAGTTCTAAGCCAACGTAAAGGCCAGTCTACTGAAGGGGGCGAATATCGCCCGATTGCATGACTTTAGCAGCGTACAATATTCTCTCTGAGGCGCACGATTGCTGCTGTATAGTTGCAAAATAATTCTTCCCTGTTTTATATTTAATCTGCCTAGTCTCACAAGCCCCATTTCGTAGGGTATATGGTAATACCCTGTGCAATCAACAGAATCGTTAGCCTTCACAAGAGTTCTATGTTCTGAAAATCGTGAGAGCCCTTGCAAAGAACTGAGTCATCAAGTCCTTATTTTTGTTTAGTAAAACAATTCCATTGTCAACGTCTCTAAAAACTGAGGCTTATCTAGCCTGCTGCTCCAGTAGCTGCTGGCGCTCCATGGCGCTCCTGTTGGCCACAGCCGCCACGAGAGCAGCTCCTCGGCCGCTGCCGTCCTCGGACAGCATCAAGTCAAACTGCAACAATAACACAACATTACCTTATTAATAAGAAAAAACAATGCTATGAGCAAAAGAAAGTGCTTTTGAGGCAGGTAATCGCTGCTAAACTCTTGGTATTTTTGTGATTCAATGTTTAAACTAATTTTTAATTGGATAAAAAATTACATTTACAAAACAAGTACTTCCACGTATGCGGGCTCAAAAACATCAGGGTGAGAATATTAAAGTAAATGTGTAACCGTCAAATGATCTGAATAGGAATTAATCTCTAAAATGAAGTAAATGAAATATAAAATTGACAATGAAAGATTGCGAGGTAATCTTTCAGATTACAAATTTAACATCAGGGGGGAAAAATATCAGATGGAAGATATGAAACAAAACAATCGAAAACATTTTCCAGATACAATCTGAAAAAAATACATTGATCACAAGAAACGAGTTCGCAAATGTATGCATGAGGAATGAGAGCGCACCTCGATCCCAGGCTTGACGAGTCTCTTGATGATCTCGACCATCATGTCGTGGAAGAAAGGATGGAATCTGTAGACGGAGCCGTCGACAGCCACAGTAACTTTCTTCTGAGCGATCCTATTAAGCAGCACTGCAACGCCCGCGCCTGCCAGGTTAGCTGCTCTGCGACTCACCACCTCGCATACATAGCGCACGCTTGCGCAGTCTTCAGGGGTCGCGTCTAGGATGCCGAGGTCTTCCAGCACTGACAGGCAGTTACTGAAGTCTCCTGGCTTGTCACTGTCGAAACAAAGGAGTTTTTGGTTAAGTAATTCCTAGGTCAATTTGGCGACTATGTTAGGCGGCTTCTTACAGTTACGAAATGCAACCGGATGAACCGACGTGTTCACCGAAAACTCACAAAATTGTTTTGCTATATTCGGGACAAGCCAGAAGACGAAAACAGAGGCTCCATAGATGAAAAAGGAAAATTTTTTATTTCCTTTTTCATTCAGCGCTATAGTTTTAGTTCGGTATTTAATCGAATTGCCGTATTAGTGGAAGAAAATTCCTGAACGAGTCCATACAAATTTGTTGATTCAATAAATGACTTATAGACTAAATGCATTAACGATCATCCAAAAATTTTGATAGTTTAAGTCGGCCATTGAAATCAGGTTTTCGAAATTTCAGCTTTGACACAGAAAGTAATCGAAATTTGCACAGGCCATAAAAATATTATGCATGAATAAAAATTTGATAGTTTCCGATGCAGCCCCCAAAACTCGCTAACACCGGAAGTATTCGAAATAAATCACAAATACCTCCACTAGTAATACCTCGATTCACGCACACATCTCGCTCAATTCTAAAAAGAACTAAAGGTTTGTTTCGACTTTTAAAATTGTTGATTCTGATGTTACTTGTTAAAAATTTTGGTCACTGCAAGTAGTCGGAACCCAATTTGCAGTCAAGCACAAAAAAATAACATAGATGAATTAGAGCACAGTAGACAATATAGACTGTGATTTGTGGCCGAGCCTCATCAGTATGGATGGATTCACACCATACTGCCGGGCACGTGCCAGACATAATAAGCCAGTCACGGTCCAGTCCAATATTCTTTAATACATTCTCTTAGAAGCATCCACACCATTGAAATGGCAGGTGCCTTGCACGGCTCGTGTGAATGTTCAATGGAAATGCAATAAATAATATTGGACTAAGCCGTGACTGGCATATGCCTGGCCCGTACCCAGCAGTATGGTGTGAACCCGGCTTCAGGAGTAGGAATAAGGTAGAATTAGTAGCATTGGTGCTTATTTTTAACTAGTCTTAAGCTAGTCTAACTTGCTAGTCTTACCTTTCAATTTCTGAAATGTACTTGGTGAAGAATTGCCCCTTCTCCTTAAGCGCATCGCAGTTTTGGTTTTCAAAAATCAATCCTTCATCGACGAGTTTGACGAGCACTTGCCGCGCTATTTCGCCCATGTACATGCCGCTGATCATCTTCTCAAAGCTGCGCACGGCCAAAAAAGTTTAATGTTAATATAAGAAAAAATTTAAAAAATACTTGTGAGTAAACAATAAACATTGCAATCGAGAGCAGAAACACAAGATGTGATTCGCTTAATTGTTGCTGCTACAAATATTCTGGCAGTAAATATTTGAGACGATGCAAAATATTCTGGATTAAAATCAAGTCATGAAGTTTATAATGGATTTTTTCCATATTAAAAACATTGACATTAAAGAGAACTTAAAAAATATCACCTCAACATTATATTTTAGCGATATAATTCAATAGTGATACTTTAATTATAGGAGTCAAGAAACGCCAGTCGTGACACTAGAAAGAGAATTTAAGAAAACGCTAATAAATACTTCTTCATCGGAGAAGATATGGCTTTTAAACTTATGAAAAATTTCTCAATGCCAGTTCACGGATAACAAATTGGTCAGTAAATACCTACGTCAACGGTGAAAACGTTCAATGAGATCCATGAATATCATCATGTTGAGACTCTATTAAGTCAGGTAATGGTGGCAGGGTGACCCAGTGGTTATAGTTCAGAGTATACAAAATTGAATCAGTGAGTTGCGGGTTCGATCTCAGCTTGACAGTTCTGGTAAAAATCGACAGTAGCCGGGTAGTTGAGAATATCAAAGTTGGAGCAGTGAGTTATAAATTCAAAACCCCAGCAAGTTTTAAGAATTTTGCCATGTCTAAAATTGGCGACATGGCAGATTTGACCTATTCAAAGCCAACACTATTATTACCATCACTAATGACCACAACACATCACTGTCACTCACAGCTGCCGCCCGGGGTTGATGGACTCCTTGTCGATGTTGTGGTCGCAGTACACGCGGATGTCGTCGAGGCAGCCGTTGTCGCCAAACGCGCCCCACTCCGTGTTGATGATCACCTGCGCCACGGTGAGGACATTACGGACGGTCACAGAGAAATTAGATTCTGCTACACACCTATACTACCAGGCAACGAATTTGTTTAAACATTGTGTCTGACATTGGCAAGTTGGATTTTTTCTTCATTCGTGGAAAAGGGAAGTAAATGAGGGGCATTTCAGGAGATAAGTTTCGTGATATCAAAAATAGCTGAAAACTTGTTATCAAGTATGAGCAGCGGTCAACAAATTGCACGCGTGCCCAAAGTATTGAGCAGGACTAGGACTGCACAGTTGAGTCAGAAGACGAGTATCGTAGCTAATAGTAAGGAGTAACCAAGACCAGCTAAAACTAGTTCAACGATAAGAAGCTGCACCACCTTTTTCTTTCAATAAGCATAGAACAGATAAAGCCATAAATGGAAGAATGCAGTGTTATATACACAATATACATATTTGTGGAACTTAGTTTGGTGCCTGACAAGGAAAATTTATAAAAGCTATTCACGCGGACATCTTTTACACTTTAACTGCGGGGTATTTACTCAACCTGAAATTTCAATTTTAATTGCGGAATTGTCAAATGGTGGTCAGAAAATTTGATTTCATATTTTAATTGTGATCTTTAGAATTTTACTGAACATTTTATCCTGATGTAAAAAATTCGTTTTTACAAATTTAAAAATAGAAAAGGACTAGGAGTTTCATGCTGAAAGTGGGTTGAACGGTTACTCGTCAATTTATATTAATTTAGATAGAAGATTAAAATCGGAGTTTTAGTAAGGAGTTTAGTAAGAAAGTATAGGAGTTTTAGTAAGGAGTTTATCGGAGTTAAGTAATAGGACATAGTAAGTATCTTTACTAAGCAACGCCGAACTAAGACGCTAGGCGCAGCAAGATAAAAACGATAGATTGAAATTAACAATATGAAATCGAGTTTTAGAAACAAAAGCACGTTTTAATACATAATTAGCTGTTCTCAGGGTTTAATTCTACAAGCAAGAAATGTTATAGGTATTATAGTTTCACATGCATTTATGCACATATTAGCAACGATGACATTTTTACTTACCCCCTCAAAGCCAGAATCAAAATCCTTGCAGCAAGAAAATAAACGTAAAATATAATACACAATAATTCAGTGACACGTGCACGAGGGAACGTATTCAAAATACGATCCCTACGGCTTTTTATAATAGGAAATCGTGACGGAAGAAGTGGAGGTTGTGAGTTAACTAAAGAGATCATTTTAACCGTTGTTAGCAGTAGATTTTGATTAAAAGACTTGAGTCGAGTCAAGAGACGCCAAGCCAAGTGTGATTTGGGTAGATTTTTCTGATGTTGTGAGTCAATAAAAATTGTAAACATGTCCAAAGCCAAAAATTAGTCTGGAAATGATAATGATTGTGACAAGATGAATCTAGTATTGTGCAATGAAATTTCGTGAAAAACTGAACCAGACTAATTCTGAATTTACTTGGTCTGATTCCGGTGCTTGCTCGGTTAATCAACGAAACAATTTTGACCCGCAGTAAGAAGCGCTTAAACATTATGCTAATTTATGCACCGTAATGCAGGGAAAAACCTTGAAAAATATATGTAACACCTCAAGCAAAAATATTGTGGAAGTTTCTCAGATTGTTACATAAGAAAAACTACAATGGAATTGCAATGCGGTAGTGAAACATCAGCCAGCGTTGCAAAATTTACCGAAATCAGAATAAACTCAACATTGTTGTAGGCTATCAATAATTTCCAGAATGAATGATAGTCCGGTAATTAAGGGGATAATGAATGCACTCGCTTCGATGATGAAAGCCTCACCTGCTGAGGTCCGTCCGTGGCTCCGTCCCAGAGCTCCACCTTCTCCAGTTTCTCCATGTAACAGGCGTTGGTGCCCGTGCCTGCGGTCAAACTCGATAGTAATAAAACATGCAGTCAACAACCTCACATGCAATAATGACTAACGCTATTAATTTGAGTCAAACACTGGCACTTAATATTAGACAGTTGAAATGCGCAATTCATATTATCAACATATTTCACATATCAACCATTAATAGCTAAATCTTGAACGTGAAAAACCAGTTCACGTTAATTTAAAATCTAAACATTGAGTAGTCATTGTTAACACTAAAAAGTTCATCGCTGGGAAAAATTTGATACATTTGATCAGTAATAAATGGCAAAAATCCTTCAAACGCGCACCTTATCGAACTAAATCGTCGCAGCTAAATAGGTAATAAGTGTTATATGGATCACATATGCAAACGTTAGTCTAGTCTCACGGCCCTCAGCATGTATAAATTAGTGCATTCAACGAAATGTTAGTCGAGTTTCGCGGCATCCAATTCAAAGTAAGCATATGCAACAGCAAGTATTAGTATAATCCAAGCGAATGTTCAGCAGTACATTCAAACGGAACATAAGTTGGGTTCAAGTTTAATATTGTCAGAAAACGTATACAAAATTTAGAATTTATATCAGTTCGATAGCACAAATACAGTTTAAGGAAGAACGTGTCCAAATGCACGTAATTAGTTAGGAGATGTAATAGTTGATGCTGCTGAAAAATGAGGTAAGTGATTGTCAATGTTAACAATTGATTTTAAAGCAAGTTTTCTCATGGTAATATACGCGAGCTCATTAATAGTACTTACCATTTAGATAGCTAGAACTAAATGACCTTACTTGGTCAGCTAGAAAATGTCAAGTGCATATCACCGGAGTTTCCATTTGATTTCTAGTAAGATTATGTTTGGTAGTGCATAATATTTTCCTCTAGACGTGTTACATGAAGTTGAAAAAATCTTCTAATTTGGCTATGATAACTAGCAAGACACTAAGAGGAAAAATTAGTTTTTTAATTTTTATTTTAATAATATAGGTAATATAATAATAATATAATTTGACAATTGCAGAGAAAGGTATCAAGACAGGTAGAGAATACATGGCCTGGTGGTCATACGTACCGACGATGAGCCCAATCATGCAGTTGTGGTTCTTCCAGGCGCACGACATGAGGGTTCCTGTGGTGTCGTTGAGCACGGCACAGATCTTGATGCGTACGTCCTGGCGAGACGTGCAAGTTAGTGGCGCGCTAAGCGATTACTGCAGCAGCCTTGGCTAATTACAGCTTGTTTTCGTTAGATAAACTATTTGGCCGATTACTGACAGCTTGTTTTCGTTAGATAAATTATTTGGCCGATTACTGACAGCTTGTTTTCGTTAGATAAATTATTTGGCCGATTACTGACAGCTTGTTTTCGTTAGATAAATTGTTTGGCCGATTACTGACAGCTTGTTTTCGCTAGATAAATTGTTTGGTTATTGGTAAGCATTCATTTCATTTATTTTTTGAATTAGAATGGTTTTCATGCTCATAAGTAGCGATGAACCAAATAAACCACTTTAAAAATATTATTTGATAATTAAACTTCTTTTAGATAGATTTTATCAAGAATAGAGAAAAGACAATTAAAAAGATAATAGAAAAGTTCAATGCATTTGAAACGAAAATAGATGTGGAAGAAAACAAGTTGTATGTACCGTCAGGACTGCCTAGCGCGATAGCAATTGAGTAATGCAAGGAAAACATTGAAATCTAGTTTTATTCAGTTGTTAAATCTACGACCATGAAATTTGATTTCTGGGTGAATTTAAATTCGCACTGTCCACTTCAAAGTTCTCGACGCATCTTTTATTGTTTGAAAGTTTTTCGAGAGATCTCATTTTATTGTATTGATTTAAATTAAAGCGGCCAAGAAGCTAGATAAGTCTTAAAAGTGACGCAAATGGGGATAGTTGCCCAGAAAAAGCCGCGCGGTCACGACTAAACGCGATGGTGAACATTACAAGGAATCGCGCAAAAAGAGTGAGTCTCTGAGCAAAAAATATATAAATGTTCATTTTAATTTCTATTTCAAGTGAAGTTTTCATCCTCTCTTCAAACATTTGATGATGTGACATGTAGAATACTTCACCAGGAATAGTAAAAATATTGAAATATTAGCGTCCCTATTGAATATTGACGCTAATATTGAAATATTAGCGTCAAAAACCCACGAACACGTCACAGTACCACTAATTTATAGAGCCATTTACTAGATAGACATTGTAATAAAAAATGTAGAGAAAAGGTCGGTCGGTGCACCTGAAACTAGAAATGCATTAGACATGAGCGAACGCACGCCGTCACCGCGTAACATTTAATTACCTTATCACCAGCGCAAGAACGTCTGCATCACTTAATGTAGAACAAATAATTAAACTTGTGATACTTATAAATTTGCCAAAAATAAGCTTATTTATCCTGAAGTTTGAAAGAAGTAAAATCATGTAAAGATCGTTAGTGATTCACAAACGAACACAAACAAATGCCATTATAAAGTACGAGTAAAAAATAGAACATTAGGAACACGCATCACCGAAAATATGGTGAGCAGGCTATCATGCAAAAATAACATCATTAAAGTTCAAATTTACAACGCAACGAGCAGAGATTAGAATTAGAGTCTTCATATCAGTTCAATAAACGGCCACACCACTGCTGCGAGGAGGCAGTCGTTACTGGCATTAGTGGCCGTGCACTGCCCGGAGCAGCAGCAGCAACCATTTCAGTAGCAGCTCCGGTAACTGCCACGTATTAATGCTTTGTAATAATGACGCCATGAATTTAACGCTTTGTAATAATGACGCCATGTATGAATTTAATGGACGCGGATAAATGGTTTGGTCGCTGACGAAGGCTGCAGCGCATGCACCACGGGGCGGGTGGCCACTCACCCACAATAAGAGAAGCCCGGCAGTTATGGTGGCGGTGAGCACAGGCCACCAAACAGCCTGTGGTGTCGTTCAACAAAGCCATCACCGGCACACGCACCTTTATTGAGTCACATCGCACGCATCAGTTCCAACAAGCCACGTACATTTATATACTTTCTTACGCCGTGCCAACAACACAGATCATTAAGAAGAAGTTTCGCGAACATATTCGTCATACTTCTTCCGTGCATTCGTGGCTTGGTAGTTCGCGAAAAAATAGCCAGGTGTGTACGAGCATAAACATATCTTCTCCATAGCTAAGTTTTTGTTTCTAATTTTCTAAGTTCGTTTCTAATTTTGCTACAACATTCGACTAGGAGTTAGTGTTTGTATTTGCGTTGTTGAATGCAATTAAAGATAATAACGACAGTCTCGCATGCAGCCACTCTATACGGATATAACTACATGGTCTGCTTCTACTCGTGATAATAGACCTAAAGCAGTGTTACTACTATACTATAAGGAGAACTATTGTGATACTACTTCAACACAGAAACGCAGAATTCTGAAGAATTGTGACAAAATTCAAGATATTTCGTGATTTTCAGTAGACAGCTCTTCGTCAGCTCCAGCCTCGAACTAAACGTCTGCCATGGAGCCAAAACCAAACACCACCCATCACCGACGCGACAATGTGCGATGCATATCATAGAATCAGAGATGCATATCATAAACTCGCTAACAATTCAAAAGCAAATATTTTTATAAAAAAAAACGCTTGGAAACTTTACGCACGTTGCCCCGATTGACACCGATGTAGTTAGTAGCAAACGGCACAAATGAATTGACAAGAGAAGAATAATTCAGTGAATACAAGGATGTTTTATTAGCATTATCCAAGGCAATTCAATGCTTTCCTAAACACAAACGCCGCTCATCCTGATCACATATTTCGAAAGGCACCTACTGAGGTTCAATGACTACCTTCTATCAAGGGCTAACCAGGCTCTGTAATAGTTCTAAAGCTTTCAAGTTTAGATTTCAAAGCCTCGTAAATTGCCGATATGAAGCTGTATCGATAACCGGGAGTGGAAAGTTGGCACACCGAAATGTTTCGTTGAAATCTTTGTCGATGCTATGCAAGAAAGCCAAAGTTGTCGAAAGCCAGACTTGTCCCCGCATTTTGGCACGCGGTTCAACCAAGTGTCCACTTGACCATAATCAGAAGCAATTTTTGTTCTCCAGTTGATTATAATCAGTTAGACACTAGAACTTGTTATTATTCTCTCTGAAGATTGAAGTGGTGCAGGTCTTACCTGTCTCCTGGCGATGGCGTCCTTGAGCATAGCGACGACGTCGTTGCCTTCAACGCCTGCGCACTTGAAGCCTTTGGTCCACCTGGCGAGCCTGGCTTTGGTGAGACCTTCCTGCGCACACGGGAAGCTGAAGGTGAAGCCCAGCGGCAACAACTCGTCGTTCAGCTGCCGCTCGTTGATGAACGATGCCATGCATGCCGCGATGTGGTCGAATAACTGCACAGTACGATATACCGGTTAAGAAACATCACAAATATACCTATCAGCAGTAGTGACACATCTAAATATATCAGCAATAGTAACACATCTAAATACATCAGTAGGTACAATCTCTGAGACACAAGCAATAAGAATATAACTTGCTCATCACAAACCAAACTCATCCTCGCGCGCTCTTTGTACTCACAAGAAATCTTTGTGAGTCCTCGCGCTCTTTGTACTCACTACTTACTACTCACCACCCAAAGTAATTCCACTCACTTAAAAACTTTAGAGCAGAAATCCAAATCCTTTGCCCATGAAAGATATCTTCATACTCAGTCCAGATGAATGAAAACAATAAAATGTGTACTGTGTAGTCTAACAAGCCAGAAGTTTTAAAACAGTTTACAAGTTAGCCGCGCTATACAGAGAGGAAGACAATAATGTGACGATGCTGACCTCGGTGCCGTGTCCGACCATGATGTCGTGGGGCACCGCGTAGATCTTGCTGTCCATGGCGAACTTGCCCTCGCCGAGCTCGATGAGCAGCACGCGGAAGTTCGTCCCGCCCAAGTCTAGCGCCAGGAACCGCCCGCTCTCTGCCCCACACAAAACTCATATTATTGATACTACACAACAAAATATAGTTCATTTTAAAGACAGTGCGTTCTTATTAGCAGATGGAATATACATATAAAACGCACGTTTTTACGCAATGTAAAACAATCATAATTTATACATTATATTGATCCTAGCTGGCCTATAAAACTAAGATTTAATTTATATTATAAATTATATGAACCTTTTAAACGGAATAGTTCAAGGCACGAGTTTAGCTTGGCATTACACACAGACGATGTTTATACAGAGAGCAGAGCGGGGAGAGCAATTACCACACAAGCAGCCATTCATCGGCATCAAGTACCAATCAACGTTATAAACACACACATGCGCGGCTCATCTTACAACACTCACAACAAACTGCTTCATACACGCGAACTTAGCACAGCAAATATTGTGATCGATATTTTGCTTGTTTCAAATGTTCGGCTGCATTAATAATTCAATTTTCCCGTTAATTTTTGGAAGATGTAATTTAAAATAATTCAAATTAAATAATAAGCGTCAGTTCAAAATCGCTTCCCAGCTTACTAACATAACATATAACCGTGACACTGTCCGTCAAACCTACTATGTATAGCGTATGAGCAGTACTATCTTCCAATGATCTCTCAAGATCACCTATATTGTGGTCTTGCCCAGTACGAATTGATTTTAAACAAGTGATGGAAGTAGAAGTAATAGTGGACACAAAAACGTATTGAAATTACAGAACAAGCTAAGGGCAAAAAATTGCATTCGCCAAGTAGTAGCAGAATGACACATCGGTTAAATTTGTGGGCAATAAGAGGAGCCATATAAATCTAAGTAGAATTTCAACACTCTTCAGAGGACGCCAGCACGAGAGACGGAACAGAAGAGCAAAGAATTCTACAGTTCCAGCTTAAGGGGGATGGAATCCAACTTAACCCCCCAACTGAAACCCGGAGTCACATAGTGTCAGCTCCGTGGTGTGCTTAGCAACAAACAATTATTTTAGAGATGGAACCCGTACATGAATTTTAAGAAGCATTGACATGCGTCAGGAGCCTGTCAGAGATGCTTTACAAAATTTCATCCAAATGGACCAACAGAATAAAGTTTTTAGATATTTTCTCTACTTTTAATTTATAGAATGGATAAACTGTGCCACTATCAAGCGTTTCAGCAACGTTCATAACTACTATCTCAGAAGCTAGTCGGCCAAGTACAGTAGTATCAAAACCACTGTGCCAAAAAATTGTAATGTTTTGAAGATTGGGCTATGCAGCACAACCTTTGCCATAAGGGAGCTCTTGTACGAAGGTAGGGAATTGGTACTACCTTTGCCATTGGGGAGCTCCTGCACGAAGGTAGGGAAGAGGTACTACCTTTACCATTGGGGAGCTCCTGCACGAAGGTGGGGAAGTGGTACTACCTTTGCCATTGGGGAGCTCCTGTACGAAGGTAGGGAAGTGGTACTACCTTTGCCATTGAGTGTACGAAAGTGGGGAAGTGGTACTACCTTTACCATTGGGGAGCTCCTGTAGGTGGGGAAGTGGTACTACCTTTGCCATTGAGGAGCTCCTGCACGAAGGTGGGGAAGTGGTACTACCTTTGCCATTGGGGAGCTCCTGTACGAAGGTAGGGAAGTGGTACTACCTTTGCCATTGGGGAGCTCCTGCACGAAGGTGGGAAGTGGTACTACCTTTGCCATTGGGGAGCTCCTGTACGAAAGTGGGGAAGTGGTACTACCTTTACCATTGGGGAGCTCCTGTACGAAAGTGGGGAAGTGGTACTACCTTTACCATTGGGGAGCTTCTGTACGAAGGTAGGGAAGTGGTACTACCTTTGCCATTGGGGAGCTCCTGCACGAAGGTGGGGAAGCACTTGATGGTCGCCTCTGCGTTGGTTTCCTTGGCAAGGCCGCGGTTGAGCTCGGTGTTGAGCGTCTGGCAGACGTCGTGCAGCGTCTCGTCGCTCAGCACCAGACACTCGCAGTGGAGCCGCACCTGCACAAACAAAATTAAGCTATCAACAAATTTAGCTATTTAATTAACAAATTAAGGTATCAACAAATTAAGATATTTAATTAAGAAATTGAGGAACCAACGTCAATAACCTTGTTGAATAAATTCAATACTCACAAAGAGAACTCTCAAACATCTAGAGAAATTTCATGGACAGTCTTTTTTTTTTGAAACTTTCGACAGCGTGTTCCTGAATTCTAAAATACAACAGCTCAGTTAGGAGCGAAAATGAAAGCAAAACGGTAGGTACTGAAAATTTGACCGTCGATTGTATTTTCAGAGCTTGAAATAAAGAGCCTGTGAAATGAGAGTTGCTTGCTGCTATCGCTCGTTCATGTTAAAAGACATCTTATTTGTGGATTTCACAGCTACTTGTTCTTTAATTTACGTTGAACCTTAGCACTAAGGATTATATAATCTATTGTAGATTAGTGACAGCCACTTGTTATTGCCGGTAATGATTGATAGCAAACGAAACGCCAGTTATTATCAATATGGATTCATGTACAGCACAGAGAGAGTAAGAATAAATAAATGAAACCTTCGACTATAAAAACGTCAACGCTCGCCTGATCCAAGAATAGCTCACCGGCAACACAAGAATTTGATATTCGTTGGCGCAGCCGTGGTGCGATGCGCTGCCCACGCTTTATATTTATTATATTTAGATTTTTGCTCGAATTCTCTCAAAACTATACAATAATCATTCATTAGAAGATATTCCGGATTAATTACCGGTAAAGCAAGATCTAGATTTGGAAGAAAATGAACTCTTGATAGTAGCGAACAGATTTACAATATAAAGCTTAATATATAACATAGAATAATATATATGTTATTTTTGAACATGATCGTATACCACAAGACTCGATTTAACACTGAAAACGCATTGAATGATTGGGCCCGCCATAATCAGCAAAAAATTTCGCGCTGCATCGGTGATCGAGGGCATCTATTTTGATCACAAATCAGGAATTTTTGTCACTTAGAAGTTTCTACTCATCCGATTGTTAGAAAGCTAATTGGTCATTTGGCAATAAAACTTTCATAAGTAAACATTCAACAAGGAGGATGTGAAAGATTTATTTGATCTCGCATCGGGCAGTTTTGCGAACAAAATAATAACCAGTAGATGTGTTCGTTAGCACTATTCTATTTCACAGAGCACTATTTCATTTCATTATTATTATAGCACTATTCTATTTCACAGAGAAAATAATCTTATACATTTTGCTACAGTATTTTTACACTCTTCCATACTCGCCGAGGAGAATATTTTAGATTTGTTCTAAATTGGCGAGGAGAATATTTTAGATTTGTTCCAAATTAATTTATATGGATAGAGAATAGAGAAGCTGCGCAATTGACTGAGCTAGGACAGATCTGACAGGTAGCCGAGGTGACACGCAAGGTCTTTCATGACACAACGACAGTCTTGTTGCCGACTTTTGCAAGGCATCAGCAGTATAAAAAAAGACTTCGGTTACCTGATCTCTACCTATTCATACGAAGATCGAATCATTCGAACGTCTGCCTTATTCGAACATGGTCCACTTGATCATAATAGATAAAACAAAATAAGGGAAACACCCGAGAATTCCACGAAACATATTTTAGTATGGTGTAGGCTGTAGGTCCACCTTTTGCGGCAATTAAAGCCTTCCCAGCAGGCATTCGGTGGTTGAATCAATGTTGAATCAATATTTAACTACGCATTACGACATTGAGATCGGGGTGAAAGGAGGTTTAGAATGAAAATTGAAGCAACGTCTTTCATGCAACGTCGTACTGACGTTACAATTCAACGTTGAATCAATGTTGCTACTACGACGTTGCTGCAACGTTGAATTTTATGGTTGAATCGACGTTGAATCAACTACACATTACGACATTGATATC